>NW_026854259.1:0-27824 GCF_026571515.1 Ruditapes philippinarum | reverse complement strand
AAACTTTCTCGTGGCCACGACATAGTTACTTGTTCAAACAACTTATTTATCTCGTGGCCACGACTTAGTAACTCGTGGCCACGACTTAGTTATCTCGTTCCCACGACTTAATTATCTCGTGGCCACGACTTAGTAACTCGTGGCCACAACATAGTATCTCGTTCCCACGACTTAACTATCTCGTGGCCAAGAAATAGTAACTCGTGGCCACTACATTGTATCTCGTGCGCACGAGATAAATCAAAAACACACACATTTCACCTTGTGCCACCGTAAGTTTGATAAAATTCAATTTCACTTATCACAAACGCTCAAAAAGAAGTGTAAACAATGTATAAGAGGTGAGTTGCCACTTGTAGGATGAGTTATTAGAGACATATATAACTTTTTTTCCACATGCTGGTGGAATCTTCAAAAACACGCACTTTTTCGTCTGTCGCATCGTGTTTCTCTTGTTTTTCAGTACATTTACATGTCAGTCCCCAACTAACACTGTTCTGTTATACGCCCCTATATAAAGTGGACGTAACTTTGTTTACTCCACGTGCCAAAATACGGGATCATCCGGAAAATAACGGGATGTACCGACAAAGCGACACCTGCTGTCATAATATGAACACAAATTATTGCAACTCGCATTATGCTTACTGCCAACTGCTTAGTGCGTACTGTCACATGCGACTATGATATCGCTATCGTTGTCATCTTCGTTGTCGATGCGCAGTGATCATGTATTGCATTATATTTGTAATCAGCGAATATATTGAAGCATATGAATGCTAAGACACATCAAATTCGCCAATTATTGATCAAAATGAACAGTTTATTTTGACATAATGTCGACAATATAAGTGGCAGATTTATAGCAAATTAAAGATACATCTACCATGTTGCATATAGTTATAAAGAATGTTAACTTAAACACCAAACATAACACGTTGTCCTTAAAAAAAGATGCAATTAAACATATAGCATATTAAAATATGTGAGTTTGATGGTTAAGTAGGGAACATACAAGGTTGCAATTACATGAAAGTGCATTCAGTAACCATGAGGCATGATTGAATTCAGCAAAACGCAGGTTTTCATTGTCATAAAGAAGTATAGAAGCAAGCATAATGTAAGTTCCAATATCATAAGGCAAGATGGAATAAATGCACTAATTCTGTTCCATAGAATTGGTCAAGAATTATACATGTATGTTAAAAGGCCAATGTCCTCATAAGTTTTCAAAAAATTGGGAACAGAATAACAGGCAACAGTTTTAATACATAATAACACATTACTGATGTAAACAAAATTGGGTAACAGGCCAATGACCCCATAAATTTGTCAAAATTTGGAAAAGAATAGCCTGGCTGGTTTAAGTATAGCAATAACATTGTCGATGCAGACAAAATTGGGCCAGTATGTATGTTATAGAGCAAATGTCCTCATAACAGGAGAAAAATTGGGAAAAGAATGACCTGACATGGTTTTTTAAAGTAGCAAAAATGTACCAGGTAGACTGGTAAAAGTTCATATGTTAACAGGCCAATGTCCATATAAATTTGTCAAAAATGGGAAAACTATTGGGAAAAAAATAATTGACCTGACATGGTTTAATATAGCAAATATTGGGCAGACAAAATTGGGCCAGTATGTATGTTATTGAGCCAATGTCCTCATAAATTTGTTAAAATGGGAAAAGAATTGGGAAAAGAATAACCTGGGATGGGTTTAATATAGCAAAAAAAAATACCAATGCAGACAAAAATTCAGTAACAATGTAAAGTACAATCATGTTAATGATGTTATGATAGTTTTCAAAAATACTATAATAATAATATGTACATATTAATAACTATATGACTTGTGACATAATTCTAAACTGTTAACAAGATGTTTCACTGTATGTTAGAGAAAACATACAACTTTCACTGTATGTTAGAGAAAACATACAACTTTCACTGTATGGTAGAGAAAACATACAACAAGAACAAGATTTATGAAAAGTTTATACAAGTTAAGGCGAAGTATATATTTTACAAAAACATCAATATATATCACCTTTTACAATGTTTATCAGGCAACAAAATACATAATAAATCAAACAGCATGATGTCACTTGACTTATTAAAAAGGAATGACAAATATAAAAGGAATGACAAACCACAGTGTCTGCTTTAAGAGGGTTTTTTTTGGTAACATATCATATTTAAAATGAAATCTTTATAAACAAGACATTTTAAAGCTGCATTCCTTCAGAACCAAAATATTTCATGAATATCAAACTAGAAAAAAGTATTTTAAGTAAAATAAAAAGATTCAAGACAAAAGTAAAAAGTTCCATGTTATCAACTTATGGGTGATTTATGACAGATTTTCAAGTATTTTTCACCATAATTCTGCTGTGTTACTAACACAGTGAGGGCTATAATTATTCAGTTACTTACATGGGTTGTAAATGCTGTTTGCAATATGAAAATTATTTTCTTTGTAAAATTGTTCACTTCCCAAAATTTTATTTTTCAATATATTTTCAAAATTTTCATGAAAATTAGCATGAATCTGAAGGCATGCTGCTATAAGGAGAAATATTTAATTTGAATAAGTAACAATTATTTTAATAATTGCAGTGTTTTATATTATTGAAGGACCCAGGGGAGGTAATTATTGCAATGTGAAAAGTATCCATTCATTCATTGCATTATAACTGAAAATAATGATTACTGTTTATACAATATTCTCTAAATAATGATATGTATCCAGACTAGAATCATGTTACTATTCTTGTAAATGAGCGCCTATGATTTCAGAAATTTTAGGGTGCCTGGGTGTTAAAAAAAACATGGGGGGCAATGAAACGAGAGGAAATTTAATCCCAATCAGGGTTATTTTTATCCCTTTCCTTAACATGTATGCCAAAATAAATTTAAAACCCCTTTACGGGAAATTTTTAACAGAGGGGTTATTATCGGGCTTTGATCACCCCAGGTGCATTAAAAATTGTTCCTAGAAGGTTTTTTTTTGAAATTATGGCCGTTATTTTTAGTTTAAATAAAATTTTAAAACAGGTTTTTTTTAATTTTTAGGGTGGCTAAAATGCCTTGGAAACAGGTATTTTGGCCTCCTGCCAACCATGTTTGGTCCATTCAAACTATTCTTTTATTATTAGTCATAATATTGTTATACATTTTAAATATTGTTTTATTAATATTTTTGCTAATATATATTAAAATTATTTGTTATTGTTCTGCAAATATTTATTTCTACACAATTATTTTTGTACTATGCTAAATTGGTCCTCAGCTTTAAGTTTATAGAACTGTCCGCTGCTTACACACAATTAAGGGGGTGGGGGTTCACTCTGCCAATTTTAAATTTTAGTCATTTAATGAATTGATAAAACATTAACGATTTAATAAAATTTCAACGATTTGATAAAATATTAAAGATTTGATAAAATATTAACATTTTGATAAAATATTAATGATTTGATAAAATTTTAAAGATCTGATAAAATCTTTTTAATTTTGCTTTAGTATTTTTAAAAAGGGTTTAAACTTTTTCCCCTAATACGCCCCCGGAAAAGACCCCCGGGTTTAAATTCCGGCATTTTCCTTTGGCAAACCCCGTACTTTTTTTCATTTGGGGCTCCCCCCGTTTTGGTTAACCGAACAAATCGAAAAGTACCTGGTAAAATCCGAAAGGGGTCCTGAAACAATTTAACTTTGAAACAAAAATTTTTCAAACGAGAAATTTTTAAAAAAACCGTGGCAAAATTCCCGTGGGTCCGTATTAAAACGTACCGATACTTACTGGTCCGTACGAAAAACCGTACTAGTCCGTACTGATTTCGTAGCCCACCAACTTGTCAAGGATTTCCACGGTTTGGTACGGATAACCTACGTTTAAGCTACGGTTTTAAATACGGATTAAATACGGAAAGCCATGATCGTAATACGTTGTACTACGGAGAGGCAGGGAATTAGCACGGTCTTATACGGTTTATTGCGTTGCAACACGGACTTGTACGGCCACCACTGTTTAGAACGGATGAATTAAGTATCATGTACTTTCCAAGGGTAACTACCTTCTTGTTAAAAACAGACATATTTGCGGGAACATTCAATAAATGATAATTGCCATTTACTGGCTGCAATTTTATATTGAAATGGCTCAGAATGCGCAGGCAGTGGTCGAGCTGCTAGATGACATGCATAGAGATAAAATATATTAATATCGTACTACAATTCTTAAGTAATAGAGTAATAACATTTAATGTTACACATTTTACAAACATTGGATCGTGAAATTTGAGTAAATATGTACATATAACGAAGTGTCTCATAAGCCTTGGACACTGACCCTTGAGTTATAAGAAGATTAATTAACAAGCTTTTTACTAAAAAAAACGGCACATTTTAAAATTAAAAGAGAAGCAGTTTTGATCAACACTTTTTTAATGATTACTAGTCCATATCTAATCAGGTAAGAGAGGACAGGCAAGATGGTGGACTGGAGATGGGCTTTTACGAAGACCCCTTCATGTTTAGTATAAGGCTCTCATGGCCGAACTTGTTGAGGACCCAGCGTCCTTTCAGAAATTCACTTTTATCGGACCTGATGTGTCTCGGGGGTCAGACGCAATCAGGCCGAATCCTCTCCGCCGAAATCATTAAACTCTGCAATTCGTTTTCCAGGTGTTCTTTTCTTGTGGGGCATTTATGCAAGAGATTGTGGACGGATGTATAGATCCGTGGCAATTCGTTCTTCTCTGAATCAATTCGTTCTTCTCCGTATCAGACCGTAATTATTCGTACTAACCCGTGCTTATACCGTAGCAGACCGTAGTGCGTATGTCCTAATTCGTGTCGCTCCGCATCAAACCGTGTCGGTCCGTAACAATCCGTGTCTCTCCGGGGGATTTTGGTGGTAAGTCCGTCGGACTCCGTACTTATACCGTTGTGTGTCCGTACTGGAACCGTAGCGGACTACGGAATTTCACATTTCCGTAGTAATCCGTGAACGATTAGACCGTAGCTCTTCCGTGGCATTATCCGTGAATATGTGACCGGGGCTTTACAGGGCTTCTATTAAGTTTCAAAATTTGGAAGTCAGAGACTGTGAAATCCTCTGACAATGGATTATATAGGTAAAGAAGGAAAAGCAGTCACAAGCCAAAATCAAGGAGTAAAAAACTCCCAAACGTCCACCACTGAAAGCCCTAATCTAATTCTCCCATTTTGCATTTAATATCCTTTCTTGTTCAAATTGTGCATATAAACTTACATGCTACTAGTACATTCCGTTCCTCATTAATAAAGATAATAATCATTAGTCCAGATAAAAACATTAACCCTATTTATATAATAGAAACAGGAAGTTCAGGACCATACAATATAAGTAATTTTCCATGCTTGGAATTCCTATCTATACATTCATCTAGTATTACATAATAAAATAATAATACACAAATGTCAAATTCTTGTACATGTATAATATTATGCAACATGGGTTCGTCATCCTTTTCAGAAAAGGAAAGGAAATTATCTTGATAATAAAGAAATATTTATCATAAATATGTACTTCTATTGATCTACTTGAACATAAAATTCCCACTAGGTCTGAACTTATAATACAAAGACTTGATTATCCCATTTGAACTTGACTTTCAAGTAAACCAAGGCAAGGCAATGGAAGGAAGAAAAACTAATTTATCCATTAATGATTACTGCCTAAAAATAAGTTTGATTTTGTATCCTTGATGGTCTCTGCTATCAAAGGAACACATAGTATATATTCATTCCTTATTTAACCAATATAACTGACAAAATATCCTCAATGCTCTGTAATATTAAGGCAGCCCTCAGCTTTTGAAAAAGGTTAAATATGTTATTTTTGGATAAATCATTTCATATAATTGTCAAATCAAAAGAATTAAGGTGGAAAATATAACATGCAGACGAAAGAATACATAAATTATAGGGAAATCCTTGATACTTCTAATTTATTGGTCCGCTATATAAAAATTATAAATTAGTTAAGTGGACCATTTGTTTCCCAATTTTCTATTTTAAGATCTGATTGCCACAGATGTATTATAATAAGCTCTGGGGATGCTGTTTTGAAGAAGGTTTAACAGTGATATGATTTGATACACTTTTCCAAGATAAAAATTACTGAAAAACCTGGTTTGACACAACACAGAATTGTTTTCCAACAGAAAAATAAAATCTTAAGGCAGCTTTAAAAATATTCATCTGTCCCTGAACAAGCCTGACTGACAAAATACCCTCAATGATCTGTATTATTATTACACATGTCCCTGAAATTTCTTATTTATACACCCCCCACCCACCCAAACCTATACGGTCTAGCTCGACTTACACAGTATTCCGCCCCCCCCCCCCCCCCCCGGAATGATCTGTACATATAACATTAAAGCAAAAACTGTTATTTGTTTATCTCCCACTGATCCAGCCACATGCCGTGAAAGCCTCCGTATAATCTAATAATTACATATACCTTTTTATTACTCTATCCTTGCCCTCCCATCAGATAACAGTTTTATCTCCCAGGAATATTTATAGGCCATACTTAAGCACATCAAAGCCATAAAATTGATGTAATTTTCAAATTTCGGCAAATTGTTTACAATAAACAGACTGGTCAATCATGTAATTAAATGGATATTTCACATCAACAAAGCTGACCCTCGTATGGTTTTGTAAACCAGTAGATATTGTATGCCTGACTTATTTTTGCTGGGACAGTTTTAACATTTTATACAGCACAATAGTCATTGAAGCAAAAATGATGATATTTTTTAAATATGAAAATAATAAATAAATTAATTTAAGCTGCATTCTACCAGGGTCTTTCCAATAGAATTTAAAAGACCCTGATTTAACCCAACTTAACTTTCGTTTTATGCTGCAATTTTGCACAAGAAATGCTGCAAACTTTCACTCTCCACCAAAAACCTAAATACTGTATGTTTAAAGCATTATCAATCGCACAAATTACCAGCACACACACACATGAAGGGAGAAAAAAAAAGCAATTTACTTTTCAGACAAGAAAATCTACATACCATCCTGCTTTTTAACATAATTACCAATTTAACTTTAAAGAACCTGATATTCCCCTTGACTAAAATATCGAATGTAGGACAAAACCCCACCAGTTAAAACCCCATCACTCAAAATTTTATAGAGTGGACAAAACCCCACCAATACATTTCAAAGAGTGGACAAAACCCCACCACTAAATTTTACAGAGTGGACAAAACCCCACCACTTCAGTTTTATAGAGTGGACAAAACTTTCTTGTAAACATGTTAAAAAACAAACAATTGTGCATCAACAGAAACTCTAAATAATGTGTGAACAACTCATCAATAAGGAGTTACAGTTTGTAACACCTTTTTTGCAATCAAAACATCAATAAATAATCTGTTTTGTTCTTCAGGGATTAGGATTAAGTTTTTTGTGTACAGTTTGTAACACCTTATTTGCATATTGCACATGCAAGATGTACATGCATTGTTAATAAAATTGTTCATTCTTATATTACACAAATGTTATATTGAAATTGAAAAATTAAATTTGAAAAAATATGTATATTATATATATTATAATTCATCAAATCTTGCCCAATAAGTGGTGGGGTTTTGTCCACTCTGTGAAATTTAGTGGTGGGGTTTTGTCCACTCTATAAAATTAAGTGGTGGGGTTTTGTCCACTCTATAAAATTTTGAGTGGTGGGGTTTTAACTGGTGGGGTTTTGTCCGTCTTCCAAAATATCACCTTTAAAACAAATACGCACAAATTGATTTTTTGAGTGGAAAATTGTGACATATTGAAGTAAATCCATTATGATTATTATAGAATACAATGGAACAATTCTTAATTTCGATTTTTTTTAATTGTGACGGTTTGTCAATTTACACCAATTAATCAGGTTTGTCATATTAAGATAATTCATGAATAGGTAACAATACATACGAAAAGAAAAAAAACAACAACCTTATAAATGGTGGTTTAAATTTATCTGCATTAGTGTCTTAACAGTTTTTTTAATAACACATTTATTTTTGCTGTTCTAACAAAACCTAAATCTCAAGCCATGAGTATTGATATGTCCCAGGGTGGTTTTCCTTTCATAAGAGGGGCCGTTCAAGGGCTGCTTTCCCACACAGGAACATCCTTTAAAACCATTGAAATTTAATTTGTAAGTGTTATCTTCCATTATAACAAAATTACCGTATTATCTTTTACCAAAATTTTAGGGAAGAATTCTTTTGCCGAAAAAAGCCTTGCAGTTCAACTGTTCATAAAAGGCATCAATATACTTAATGTACATGTATATGGTATTAGTTATTAAATGAAAGTTCAAAAGTCAGAACATCCCGGCAACTGATGAACTGTATGCTTCATAGTAGAAAATTTCAGGAGTAAAAAAATATTGAAACAAACCAGCAAATATTGGATACATATGCACTCAGCATGCAGTTTGTCAAATCAGTTCAGTATGTTATTTTCAACAGGCATTGGTCATTAGGATATCTGTCTATCTGATAAGTAAAACAATAACAACATCTTCAGCCAACTCACAAATGTTTAGCACCATAAAATTCACACAATGAACAGTGTTTGAGAAATTCTTTTACAGCAAAAAATGTATTTTATACCTAGTCCCAATCTATTAGCAATTTAAACGAACCTACTCATTTTTTTCACACCCCATTTAATGTTGACATGACTGTGGAGCGCTTCAATGGTGTTTTGTTACACCAAATGAAGCTGTTTTGCTTTATACAGTTGAATATGTGCCTTGTTTGCAGTACATAGACATTTCATTTTTTTCATACCAAAAAACAAATTTATGAGACTCAATAAATCCTATCATAATTGTCTGATAAACAACAATTTTGTGTACCTTTCACTGTACAGTCATGACACTGGAAAAAAAAACACTAGAATTCACAACTATATATTCATATTTAATCAAGTTTAAATCTAATGTTTTGCATATTGATCTGAGCATCACAAACTCCAATCTACATTTCAATCTAATAGATTTTCTAATCATAAGTCCGTACATGGAATAGTCTTCGAGTAAACTAGAATTCTTAAAGAAACATCAAAACAACAAAACTGAAAATGTCACAACTTTTAGTCTCGGTTTGAGTAGTATTGAGAGCAAAGCTACTGTTCTTGCTCCCTGTCACCAGCTTTTGAAAGCAGAATTCAACATTTAAACATGAAACGGTAAAGTTTTGAATATAGAATCATTCGTAATTATGGCAATTAATTATTGATCTTTCAATGCGACACATTTATGTCCTTCCATAAAACAACCTAATTTATGGTCACCAAGTAAAAAAATACCTGTGCATTAATAGTGAAAACAAAACGAAATTTTGGTAGGGCATGAGAGGTTATGAAATCAGACATGCTTGCTATTGATTTTGTATTAATAAATTAGAACAAAAAAACTAGAACTCCGCGAGTCAGATGTGTCGCCTTGTGAACAATGTAGTTTAGGAGAAATGGCCAGGACAAAAATGAAATATGAAAAATAACAAAGGGCAATAACTAAAAAAATAATAAGTGCAGAGCAGCAGTTTCTGTGCATTGCACTTCTTATCAATAAGATCTATCATTGTATGATGTTCAAAGTCCATAGCTTTCATACTTGAGGAGAAATGACCAGGACAAAAATAAAGTAAGAAAATCAACAAAAAGCAATAACTCAAAAAAATAAGAAAATGCAGAGTATCAGTTCTTATGCACTGCACTTTTTCTTAATGAGATCTATCATCCTATGAAGTCCATAGCTTTCATACTTGAGGAGAAATGACCAGGACAAAAATAAAGTGAGAAAATCAACAAAGGGCAATAACTCAAAAAATAAGAAATGCAGGGTATCAGTTCTTATGCACTGCACTTTTCTTAATGAGATCTATCATCCTATGAAGTTTCAAGTCCATAACTTTTATACTTTCGGAGAAATGGCTTGGACAAAATTAAAGTATGAAAATTAACAAAGGGCCATAACTCAAAAATTAAGAAATGCACAGTACTGATTCTTGTGCACTGCACTTCTTCTTAATGAGATCTATCATCCTATGAAGTTTCAAGTCCATAGCTTTTATACTTAAGGAGAAATGGCCCGGACAAAATTAAAGTATGAAAATAAACAAAGGGCAATAACTCAAAAATAAGAAATGCATAGTACCTGTTCTTGTGCACTGCACTTCTTCTTAATGAGACCCATCATCCTATGAATTTTCAAGTCCATGGCTTTTATACATTAGGAGAAATGGCTCGGACAAAAATAAGTATGAAAATTAACAAAGGCAATAACTCAAAAAAATAAGAAGTGCAGAGTACCGGTTCTGTGCACTGCACTTCTTCTTAATAAGATCTATCATCCTATGAAGTTTCAAGTCCATAGCTTTTTTTAGTTGAAGAGAAATGGCCCGGACAAAATTAAGTATGAAAATTAACAAAGGCAATAACTCAAAAAATAAGAACTGCAGAGTACCGGTCCTTGTGCACTGCACTTCGGGTTATTGAAAGAAGCATGCATACCCAGTTTGAAGTCAATCGGACTTATAGTGACTGAGTTATGCTCCGGACAAGTTTTAGGGGACGCTGACAACGACGCCGCCGACACAGACGCTGCCGATACCGCCGACAAAAGTAATCCCTATATGTCACCTTTTCAAGGCGACACAACAACATATATAACAAATGCTGAATAAATTATTCGAAAGAATTTTCTGTGGCACATTAGAAACTGTCATTTTAATTGTATAAGAAGCCTTATTTCAATGTTATTTACAGCTGATTTCAATACAATTCAAAAGAATAATTTACATATAAACCTGAACACAATGGTATTGCAAAGATGAAAATTCAATGAATTCACGGCAACAAATGTAAACAGCACCTCTTCTAATAGGGAGAAGGCTCGTCTATGCAATGATACAAAAAAAGAAAAAAAAAAGCGAATGCTCTTTAAACACACTGTACATTTTTTTGTATCATCAACCATTCAAACACATGTAATCAACTGATTTGCAAAATGCCTTATTTCGATTTTCTTACTAGCCTTTTCTTTATTTCAACTCACAAATTTTTGCTAGTGAATATCTCAGTAACTAGCAAAACTTGAAATTAGCTCGCAAAATTGAATTTAATCATTTTTTTCCCCACATCTTAACTAAGCATCCGAGATGGGCTTATTTACTGTGATGATGAACTAACTTGATATTTGAGCAAATGGCAATCTTCTTAAAAAGGTCTTCCCCTCTGTCTTTTTTCATAAATTAATATACTACAGATACGTAATAAGCCTACTACAGTACTGGACACGCGAAACCCGCACAATTCGCGTATTCGCGGCGAACTCTTATGCTTTATAACGCGAGCGAATTCGCGGCAACTTGAGACAATCGCCGCGAATTCAACTCGCGGCGATTTTGCCGTGAACATTTGCCGTGATTCGCGGAGAATAATACATGTTCATTTGTATAATAAATGTAGATCTATTTATAATTGTACTCTGTGAACTTGAAACCAGATATACATGTACAAGTACGAAAATTAATTAGTAGATCTACATGAAGTTGTATCAAGAAAACATAAGACATAAATTCAAGCATGGTCAAATTACCGATCCTGCGTAAATATTCCCGTACGACCTGGAAGAGTTATAGTGGATCACCGGGACATTTCGTTCTCTCGGGTGATCATTACTCAATTTATTACACGTCTGTAAAAAATATAAACACACGCAAGATTTGTCTCCTATAATTTCTGAATGGCGGATATTTGCACCCCTGTTTTAAAAATGTTAAAATATTTAATTGTTAGTTACCGAAAATTATCGCAGATTGTTGAAATTCCATAGCGCTAAAAGACACAAAACACTCGCGCAAAAAGAAGCATCCATAAAATAAAAGGAATATAATGTTTCCATTGTTAAATAATAAATACAAAATTTACACACGAAATGACCTCTGACAAATGACTGTTCGGCTCTTCTGAAGAATCTGTGAATCTTTGATGTTTACACACCTGTAGTTGTTGTTGAATCATCAAAGAAATGCCGACACTCGATTGACTTCCACCTCTCTTTTATATATCAGAAAAAAACTGTCATTTCTTTTTGTCAAGGAATGATTACACATGTTTAATTATTGCTCAAGTAAAAAAAAAAATGTTGGATATTGATTGTGTCAATTATTGACATATTATTAATCGTAAGTGCATTTTGATTGTGATATTTTATTTACATTTTTATGATCTTGAAGATACTGTGCAATACTTGTGTCTGCTATCAAAACAAAAATGCATATGAATTCCAAAAATTTATTTTTTCGGTCAATTTTATGACAGAATCCCCGCTGCTACCAGAAATGTTTTATTGCATGGGCTTAGTATTTAATCTGTGTCGTCAGTCATAAACAAACGAACATGTACCCCAAAGCACATAAAAATTACATGGTAAACTAGTGATCATGCAGTACTGCGTGACGTAAGGAAAATATCCTTCCCTGGTTGGTCGCTATTTATGTAAATACTTTAAATAGTAACACCCTAATTTTATGCACAGAATGCCATCATGAATGATCACTCGTTACTTTACATATTAAATGTGTGATTTAACTCCGATTTTATTTTTGTATTCGAGGGAATTTTTTGGGTCGAATGCCCTGGCTGAGTTGGCGGAAATAAAAAAAATCTGATTTGCATCTTGCTACTCATCACCTACTCATGCACCTGGCATTTTTTACTCGTGAAATTGAAGGCAAAGAATGTCTCATATTTAAGGCCATTATTTTTTGATATTTCGGTTTACTGACCCGCCGACTCTGTATTTTGGGAAAATGAAAAAAAAAAAAAAAAAAAAAATATGCCCCCAAAAAAATTCTGTGTTGTCTTGAAATACGCTGCTAATAACGACTTGTCAAAGAAATGTCGCGGTAAGTATTTTAATAAACTGTTAAACCTACCATATGCCAGACTGTTTTGCATACGATTTATACAGTGAGATACGCAACCGGTTATCTTTACTCGAGAATAGCCTGTCGTCTGCTAGTTGGGGAAAGTGTTTATTGGTGTATTATGGAAGGATGTTAAATGGGGTCAAGCCATTCTCACAGAATTATAATTAGGCTTTGATCATATTTCATCAATACATTGAAGGTCAAAATGCATAAAAATGTAAAAAAAAACAAAACAAAAAAAACAAAAAAAAAAACCACGCCAAATTACGTAAGCAATTACATTCAAGGACAGAGCGAGAGAAATCTGCTGCAATTGACAAGATCAGTATTTTCAGATTTAACAAAAAAAAAATTAGTCTTTAAAAGCAGATTGAATACAGGTTTTCAAACAAACAAAATAAAAAAAATGCCCGCACTTACTTTTAATAGATTTTTATGTCAAAAATTGACCTGCTTTTTATCCGATAAAAATATTTTCACAATGGGCAAAATTGATCATGACTTTGTGTAATCTTTTCTTGACACTTTTTTTTAACATCTGATCTATAAAGAAATGAGTGCAAGTCAGCTGATATTCGGCACCTTTGATGATTCAGATTACACAGCAGTGTGTAAACATCAAAGAATGACAGATTCTTTTGAAGAGCTCGCTTGCCACTTGTCAAAAGTCATTGTGTGTAGATTTCATGTGTGTTTTTAAACAATGGCAATATGAGCAAAAGTTTTTTTTGTGTATTTAAACAATCTTTGGAATAGACAATCGGCGATGTATTTAATTTCATTGCTCTAGTAAGTACTATGTATATGTATGCACCACATTTATAGTTATGAAAACTTTTTTTTTTTTTTTTTTTTTGCCGCCGCCGACCCTTCCTTTTTTTGGAAAAAATCAGTAAACCAAAATATAAAAAAAAAATGGCCTAAGTGATAAAACTTTTACAATTTTCAACAATCATAATTAGCGTATTAGACGTAATAATTAGTTACACCTGTGAATCGGTGCTAAATGTCGCTTTCAATTGTTCTAAAAATAGAATATGTGCGAAAGTAAACAATGGATTTTAATAACATTTGTATTATTATCAAAATAACAATTGGACAATTTGTTATCGTACGTTCTTTGATGTAGTACCAATTACCTTTTGTAATTTCAATCTCGTTTTATTGTTACAGGGCTCAAATTTAACTTTTTTGGCCACTAGCAATTTTTTGCTAGTGGACAAATTTTTAACTAGCAAAAACTGAATTCAACTAGCACTTTTTATGACAGTGATTTTTTAATTCCAAAATTGTTTAAAATTGTAATTTATTTGGACGAGTTCGAACTGCCCGGGGTACGAATCAGCAACGTAACTTTCTACTCAAAAACTTGATTTAGTGGACAGGGATTCTTAGCAAATGTCAATCTACATGTAAAAAAAATAATAATGCAATATTGTCGCCATACCGACTATGTCTTGTCTGGATTATGCGCACAACAATCGGCGCAAAATATTTTGGCAACATTTCCATCGTCATCGAGTTAGTATCGATACATAAGACTGACGTGCAGTTCTTTTCCCAATTTTAACTGAAGGTCTGATTGTTTTTCTTTTGATAGACTGTGAATCATCTTCTGTACTCAGAGTATTGTTATCGGAAGACACATTTGCTTCAGTAAGTGGGAAGAAGTCAGTTATTTTTCGTTTAGACATTTTATGCCGATCAAGCTTGATTTACACGTACAAAATGACATTTGGACTGGTTTAAATTTGTATACTTTTTTAAGCGAGGTTAAGGTATAGAAAATGTAAACCAGACAGCAAGTGCGCGCATAGTTTATAACTCGGCTACCTGCGAATATTACGCTCCATTTATATTTCGGATTTTACTGACGAGCGTATTCTGTTTTTTCTTCAACTCGCAAAAAATTGCGAGTAGTTATAAATCTTACTCGCAAAATCATTTTCCAACTAGCATTTTGCGAGTTTGCGAATGTTAAATTCGAGCCCTGTGTTAACTAATTTTCACCAGCACCTGATTGCTTTGTTTTAGTATACAAAATGTATACGCCAGAGATCTGCCAAGAATTTGAAAGTACTGGGCCCTGGGCCCACTTGGTCTGAAAATGATGGGCCATTTTTACCAAAGTATGGGCCTTGGGAAAATAAGTAAACATTGACCAAAATAACTGTTAAAAAGTTTGTAGATACATGTAATTGAATTTCCCCGGTAATAAAACTTAAATCATATTTTATGACAAGTGGTTCACTTATAATTCAGTACTTTACCAATAATTAAAAATTATGCCTACATGGTAACTTTCTAACTAATATTAATTGCAGGCAAAAATGAAAATATTTTTTTAATGGCTGCTCAAAAATTTGATATGCAAATTTATTCACATAATTGCTGGTTCTTACTTGTAATGTCTTATTTTGTGCATTATCTATTTAATTGTTCCTACTTTGCACAAAATGTCCCTTATCAATGTATATTGACGAATTTTATTGCCCCTTGTATGCCTCTTTGTAGACAGCATACATCAAAGACATTTGCCGACAGACCTTTTGATCATGAAAAAAGTCATGCACAATGTTTCTCTGATTGGTTAATCACCCTGTCAAACATTCTGATGACGAAATATACATCTTTTTTTACACTTCATCAGCCAAAACTTGCGTGAACTTGAGTGACCTTAGGGTTGATCAAGTTGAACACCTGTCAGATTATACTGTAACTTACAGCATTTCTTAAAATAGCAACACTTTTTTTTCAGTTACCGATAATCATTTTAAATATTAAGTAGTTGTATAATTTGTTTGTTTGTTTTATTGGATTAAATTTACGGTAGTAGAAATGAGTATCTGTGTGGGAAAGGGATTATGAGAAGAAATGCGGTAAGTAGATAACATGGACAAAAGCTATAGGGGAATGGATAAACTAAAGAATATGCGTAATTACAGGAGCATGGGTAACATGTTGCTGTTGGTACCAGTTTTGACTGGATGACTAAATAACCCAGCAGACAGTTTTGTTTTCTTATAAGTCTGGCACAGATTTTAGATGCGCCCATGGCCCTTTGCTGCCGATTTTCCTGCGCCATTCTCATTTTTTTAGCGCCAATGGCGCAAAATCGCGTCCTCGGCAGATCTCTGATACGCTGTACATGTTCAAATGCTAAATATTTATAAATACCATGACATTTACAAGATTTTTTTAAAGTTTTCAAAA
Organism: Ruditapes philippinarum; assembly: GCF_026571515.1. NCBI lineage: Eukaryota > Metazoa > Mollusca > Bivalvia > Venerida > Veneridae > Ruditapes > Ruditapes philippinarum. The sequence continues at coordinate 11,605 of NW_026854259.1, read as the reverse complement.
TTAAAGATCACGGGAATGACCAAGTAGTACTTTCTAATACAATTATTGCTAAAGATTCGCCTTAAATTACGGCGATACATCGCGGCGATTTTTCGTGAACCGCCATGAAATTCGGCGAACTTGCACGCGGCGATGTTTTACCGCGTATTGTCCCGTCGCGACATAGACTACACTCGCGGCATAACGCGACTTTTGCGGGTTTCGCGTGTCCAGTACTGTATGAATATACGTACCTGGGATCTAATAGAGTATACAGGATATATGGAACACATCAATTGAATTTGTGACAATAAATGTAATCACATTAAACACTGTTTGTTCTTTACAAAACCGAGATGACTTTGGGGCTGAGTTGACCCGGATCCTCCAGACCCACATATATGTAATTCCAAAACGATGACAAAATGCAGATTAACTAAATAGAACTTAAACACAAACATGTGTCACTGTTCAGAACTTTTCACTATTTTATGTATAAGCGGTTGGATAGCTCAGTCAGTAGAGCCGCGGTACGGTATTCCGAGGGTCCAGGTCAGGCTTCACATATTTCTCACCCTGTGACATTTGGCGCCAAACGTGGGGCCGTGACTGATATAGCTCAGAGTTCAATTTACATTGCTCTGTAACTCTGTGAAATTTGTGGAAGAATTTCAATATAGCAGGGGAGTATGTCACGCTTCAGAACTGTTCACTATTTGAGGAGAAGATGTGTAAGCGGCCAGATAGCTCAGCTGGTAGAGACGCAGTACGGTATTCCGAGGGTCCCGGGTTCGATTCCCAGTCAGGCTGCACATTTTTGTCACCCTGTGACACATGTTTATTTTCTATTATTATTATCCTCTAAACTAGATTCTATCCCATAAGTCAAACCTTCTATCTAATAAAATGTTTTAATCTAATGCTGTCAACACCCATATGCAGAACACGTTTTTTCAAAATTACCTCTTTAGAAATCTGATCCAAGGCTTGTTCTTCAGCTGAATAATGCCTGTCAGTCGTTCTTCTTCTCCCTGAACTCATTTTTGTGCTGCTTATTTACAGTTTGTAGAGCCGAAAGTAGAAAAATTAATGAGTTTGCATTATTTTTGGAGAAAGATGATGATCCATCAAAAATGATGGTAAATACTATAAAATTTCTGGTCAAACCATAAATTAAACGCAGTTGTTTCGTTTGTTTTCCTTACGTTCTTAATGTAACTTTGCCCAGAAAACCCGTTTGGCAAAAGAAAAACACACTTCCTCAAAGTGAAATTTTACGACAAATGGCGAGTTTCCGGAAGTTGATCAGTAGACTGATTTACACAAATGTAACTCAAAGAATATAAACTACAGGTAAGGAAAGCAAACTACATATCGCACTTGGAGTACTCTATTCTTCTATATTTCATAAAGACATGGTAAAGATAAAACACGACTATCATATTTTCCTATAATATAAATCATTAATCCATGACAATTTATAAGGAAACAGAGAAGGAAATTTAAAACTGAAACAAATTAAATTGTCCAAATTTCAACTTCTCGACTTCATTAGATCTACTGTAACCAAGGGAATATGTGTGCTTTTTATATGGCCATTGAGCCATCAAAATGCTTTCATCTTTATTTCGAAAAATATTATTTTTGATATCTTTTATGGTAAAAAGGAAAAAACGAACTCATTTGCCATATCAATGAAGGTCTACCGTTTGCTTCTTTTGCAATTGGTTTAAAATGAATAGTGATTTAGTATTTTGTATGGAAGTCAAAGAACTACTCGGTTAACTTAAAACACATTTGTTACATTACTTCACATTCAGCAATACTTTATACAGTTGTATAAAATCTAACATGTTCGTAATCTAATATTAAACATTATTTAACACATTTTTAACCTTTATAAAGAATTAAACAAGACATGAGATATATTGATTTCTGCAGCATAATGGGCGCCTATAAATTTAAATCTTTTTGTTTTATATTCTATTTATATATACGGTAAAAAAGTCTTGACTGTACGTTGTTTTACAAAGTTAAGGCTTGTTTTCTTTTGTTGTTTATCACTTTGTAAATTGAATTAGAAACTAATATTAAAAATATAGCTCTGTGATTCAATAATTTCCTTTGCTCTAGATTTCCCGTGTAAGCTGTTGAGACCTCAGCGATTTTAAAAAAGAATACACTTTCTACGGCCATGACATATATAGATTATGGTATGACATTTGTGGTTTCCATATATATTTTGCTGTGAATCAAGCAGGCAGTGTTACAACTCTACATGTTATCAATTTTCATTGGACCAAAAGACTTGTCAAAAGAAAAAAAACTTCATGGCGATATCAATTAAGTTCCACACATATGCTTAATTAGCATTGAGAAAAAAATTGGTCTATAAACAAAAAATGAAAATTAAACTTTAAAACAAACATTTCTGTTAAAGAACAGCTGCCCAGCTTCTGCACCCATTCTTTAATTTATTGACCGGGGAAAACGAATTGTTCGCTAAAGTAATTTACATATAGAGAGGGTAGGGTAGAGAAGTGGTATCGAGGGGTTTCCTTATTGTTTAATATGTATTTTATCGGCGGTAGAATTAATTTTCCACCTTAATTCTTCATTTCCACCTTAATTCTTTTGACTTGTCAATTATATGAAACTATTTATCTAAAAAAATCACATATTTAATCTTCCGAAAAGCTGTAGGCCGCTTTAAGATTTCGTGTTCATTTGAAAAATAATCTAATTTATACACATCCAAACAAATACGAGTTTATAATATTAAATACGAATATATTTTATTTTAATAATTCATGATGAAATTTTAGTAGTGTGCTCAAATGACTCTTGCAAAATGATATAACAGCATGTTTTGACCTGCAAATTATCATCATCATCATTATTATTATTATTATTATTATTATTATTATTATTATTATTATTATTATTATTATTATTATAGTATTTATTTGCGTCCAGTTTCTGTGCGGATCAATACAGTTATCAAAATGTTTTAAATAGGCCAGACAGCGTATTCATACAAGTTTATGAATTCCCTAAAGTGATCTGTTACATCGTGATGCAAAAGTTTTAACCGACCCGGGACATCATTAATTTTTTGGATAAATAACACAGTCTTTAAGACGTACTTATTGTCTGGTGGAATATATTAAGACAATGACGTCAATGACTGAGTAATTTGTTTCACAAATAAGTAAATGTACTTTTGGTCTTAATTTAGATGGCCATGCAAAATAAGTCTGACTCACTACCCTAAATATACACATTAAGGTTTCCATTAAAGGCTCATTATGCCATGCAAATGCGTTTATTTTATTTTTCAAAAGCTTTCGATTTTTGGTGTACTTTTCTTAAATGTTACTAACTGGCCAGTTACTCGAAACATTTTTCGTCTGTTGCTATTTGGCAACATGTAAAGTGATCTTGTATTACGTATGAAAGTAAAAATACTAATTTGTTTACTATTTGCTACCCTTATGACCATTCCGCTGAGACATAGTCTGCTTTAATTAGATAAATACGCTGTCTTACCAATTCTAAAAAAGAGAAAATATAGGGGTTTTGACAGAGCTGGCTTCTACCGACATCTAAGTTTCCATGTAAGTCATAAATTATATGTTGTCAATGTCGGTATCAGTTAAGTATAACATAGGAAAGGTTATTCGCGTGTTTTGAGGTTGACTCAGTAGTAAGTCAGACTTATTAATATTTTTGCAAGACCATCTAAATTAAGTCCAAAAGTACATTTACACTTGTAATAAAGCCATTCCCCGGAAAAAATTGAAACATAAGTAGGCTTTTAAAATGATCGCTTATTGTCTAGATTGTAATGTTTGTTTCACAAAAAATTCCAGCCGCATGAAAACCTTTCATCAAAAGCCAAAGTTGCCTACGTCATTTCCCAGTCAGTTTAATTCGCTTAATGTCGCACAATCCTCATAAACATGGTAAACAGCATGAAATAACTTCCCAAAAGAACACGAAGATTATATACGACATCGTTTTTCTATGGTTATTCGTTGTATATTAATAATAACAGACACAATAATTTGCTGAAGTTCTTTATTCATTCATACACTTGCCTTAAAAGTACAGTGCTGAAGAAATATTTGTCCTACTATTTATCACTTCAGTTTTTGGTCTATTTTTGATGGATGCACTTGCATAATCAAGTTCAAAAGACAAATCTGTAGAGGTTCATCATGATGTTTAGTCAGATGATAAAGCGCTTTTTAAATTGAAAGTAACTGAGGGCTGATTTCTTCATTTTGCAAAAAATAATGCCGAGTAGCAAGGCGGCGAATTTGAATTACTGATCTAAATCTTGACACCATGGCCTTAAAATACATTATTTTCTTATTATTTGTAATAACATAAGTATTAATGTGATTTAACCACAAGCTTACTTGATTTTTTTCATGAATATACATCTTTCGACATTTAACCACAAGGAAAAATCGTGCGACATTTTACATTACCATTGCGACATTTAGCGGCAATTGTGCAACTTTAGCGACAAGTGCGACATTCAGCGGCGTTGTGACATATAACGGCGCCACAGACCTTTAACATTAGTTTTTAGTATAATAGTTCATAAGTCACTTCTTTACATGTTTGTAACTTGATGGTCAAATTTTCTTTATTATTTGGCACAGATATAGAACAAATTTCAAATAACCTTTCAATTCTTTACTTCTATACATAGAAGATAACAATGTACTCGTAATAGCATAGTAAAAACATCTTTACTAAATATCTAAACAAAATGCAGACTCCGTTATTGTACAAATTATGGTTGTAATATAGTGGTAACTGTTTTATGGTTTCCGTCGAGGTTTGAAAGTCCTCTTGTTTGAAAAGATCATTTCTTATAAAGCCGTTTTCAGTGCATTGTATCCTATTATAGGGACATAATTCAATCTACCAAATCGTGACAAGGACAGTTCAGACAGTCTGGGATATCATTTGTTATCTAAAATGCAAAATATTTTAAGACACAAAGCATTCTTTTTGTCTGTATGAAAGCATAAACTTGAATGAAAATAAAATCATGCATTCTTCTTGTCAACAAATCGGAATAAATTACCTAGATTTGATTGAAGGCAGTATGGTTGGTTTTTCTTATTATATTTAATTCAGTGAGAACATTGTCGCAAGTACAAAAACACTTCCAGAAAATACGTGTTTCCGATTTATTAAATACTTTTATCACATAAACCGCGGCGCTGGAGTGTAATAAAGCCATTTAATAAAAACTATATTACACTAGTGTAATAACACTTTGACGTGACGTCATTTGCGCTATATAGAAACATAGCGTTAATTGAAAGCGCGCTAATGTTAGCGTTACACTTTAGGCGCGTCATTGAAAAATTACTCATTTTAACAGTTTACTGTTCTTATTTTATATATCTGATAAAAATAATATTATATTCGTGTAGATTCAATACTAAATTTATTGAACTCGTTGAATAAAATAATATTATGCTCGCCAGAGGCTCGCACAATATGATTTTATTCTATTCGTTCAATAAATTTAGTATTAAACTACACTCATTCAATATCCTCTATTTATTTTCAAAACAGAACTTGCAAAAACAAATACGAATAGTCCTGATACCCGTATGAACAATACCCTGTACTCGATTTTTTCAGTCCTGTAAAAATGCATCATTTTGATCAAAAATGACATTAACCATTAAAAATTGAGTTCATAGAGTTTTGAATTACTAAAGAAATACACATATGCTGGTGTAATTCACACCTGTTACTTCTTTCGAAAAGCTAGAAATGATTGTCAAATTTGAACATTAGAATGAAACACTGCTTACGGTCCTTTTCTGTGTGTTTGTATATATACGGTCCCTCATCAAGAATGTGAGACATGTTTATGAAGTACATGTATTAATGTTTTCATATTTCAACTAAGCTCGTTATGAAATAAATGAAATTGTTTTTTTTTAGATCCGTCTGCACACCTAAATTAACACTAGAACGTGATGTTTCAGACTATTAAGGATCAATTAACTCGTCACATATTCTTACTCCCGTCTAATATCTTGTTGTTCCCCCTATTAGATGCTTACTACTTAATAATTTGTCTTTTTTAGTACGTCGTACCAATGACCACCAGAAAGTTACTACATCCGTGTATGACAATAGTCCCGATATAAGTTCAGAAGATTCGAAAGTGTTTTTAATGATCTCCTGAACAACCTAGAAAGAGAGTATAACTAGAAATATGCATTGACAAAATGTATACGTTTAGAATAATGAACCTCGTATTTGCAACATGTGGCATACTTTATTTGAAGGTTAACAATATAGTTTAAATTTTCACTCCTAGGCTGTGACGTCAAGGTGGATAGGTATGGTTTTCATAATGATCTGTTTTACATTTGCTAGCCTCGAATACTTTGCAAATAAAATTGATCAGTTGGGAAGTGCCCAAAATAGTAAGGGAACTGTTTTTTTCATTTTAGATCTGATGTCACAAAAAGAAAGTGGTGACGTTAAGTTTGGTAGCCTTGTGCAGAGATTTGCTATTTTGAGGCCTAATGTATATAATTTTAAAATGTAATATAAATAATAAGAGAGCAGATTTTGTTTAGCATTAAATTTTAACTTAGACAATAAAAACTCATATCCACGTGAACTAGGAATATCTTTCCTAGGACAGCCATTATTTGTTCTCAAGTCTTCCTGAAAATAGTCCAGACAAAAATATACTTTGGGTACATAGTTTCACCATTTCAAATGCATTATTTTAACTGTCATATCCTGATGAAGACGGCCAAACCTTCTCGGGATACCATATGTTAGCGATATAATACGATGATATTGGACACGCCACATAGATTTTGTCTACGGCTATGATGAATTCCTGTAAGAAACACATATGAACAATGATGTTATGGACAAAATGATTTATAGAGAGATAATAATAGTAGCCAAACATCTGCATTTGGACTCAACAACTGGAGGAGGACACTCATAAGCTTTATAGCGTTCTGCCCAATCCCAAAATATATTTTGTTAATATTGTTAACACGTTATATGTTATGTTGCATGAATATGTTAAACCAACAGCTGTTGTATAACCAAATAACAAAATATTAATGCAATTTTCTACAAGACAAGTCAGCATTCAGTTAATGCAGCCCCACCTAAAGCAAACCCGGTTGGAAAATATGCTCATGGTTACGTCTGTAGATTCACTATTTTCAGTTCTATTTTTCTGTAAATTAAAAAAAATCTTAGAATTTGTTGAAACCAGAGCCGCTTTAGTAGCTTTTTTGTTGATAAGAATGGTCAATTTGAAATTTAGGACATACAGAATCCTTATTAATAATTATCTTTTTTGTACCCAATATAGTATTCTATTTCGTGCAAACATCAGTATCTCTAGGCGTATGTTATAAAAACCGAGTTCAAAAGATTTAAGCTATTAAATAGTTATAAATTTCGAAATTTCAGGTTCGCGTTTTGCCTTTTGTCTTACATGGCTTCAAGATAATAATAACTACATGTGTAGTTTGATAAATCATTCATTTTTATTGGTTCGGTTTTAAGTCGAACCAAGATAATTTCTGGCAGATGACGACGTCAGGTGTCTCTCCACATACTTATTTCAGGCAAAAAGAGACACCCGGTAACGTAATTGTAATTCAGGAGTGTTATTACAGTCTAGAAAAAGACTGTGACACAGGCTTTTTGCTGGTAAACTGTCTGCTGATTGCTTACGGCTGTTTTGAATAATATATATATCAATGTCAGATGTACGTAAGGAAATGAAGCAATCCATATTAAGTGTAAACACACTGCACACATATTGACACACTTATAGTTAATAGCTTTTGCAATCAGCCATGTTTGCAAAATATGCATTATATCACTAATAACTAGACATTTAGCAAGTTAACATATTGTAAATTTAACCATGGTAAAATAAGAAAAATATAAGCTGCAATATTTATGTCTTACTATTTGTTAATAAATTTGGTAAAATTTCACATAACAAGTATATAGGAATCCTGAACTTTGATTGCATTCATTGTAAACAAATGTCTAAGTATAAAAACATTCATTATTTCAAATTTATCTGCGTGTACTAAGCCCGATGAAGAAAGCCAGAGAATAACAAATCTTGCAACAGAATTTCTGACTTTATACATATAATTATAAAAATACCAGTCTTTTTTAAATGTGAAAATCGATAAATTGACTTTTATTATTTTACATAGATGGAGCTGGAAATATTTTTTCAACATTTGTTTACCAACTGATTTAAATTTTGACAAAAAACTTGTTTGCAAAATTTCTTCTGATCATTCGCTCACAACGTTATTTTCTTTTTCTTTTTGGAGAGGGCGCATTTAACTCAAAACGAGCGACGGAGAAAAAAAGAAAAGAAAAATAGTTATAGTTTCAATTTCATTCTGAGTACCAGTATTCTTATTTAGTATATTTCGCATATTTATATTCCATTTTAAGTGCACCATTTCAAATGTGTATGTTTTAAAAATTTTAAGTTTGTATGCTTTGAGACCTCAGTGAAGATTGTTTAAACAGACGAATGTAAAATTTTGATATTGAAGTTAAGCACGTCATTTTCTTAACTTAATAATGCTTTATAATGCAGGTCATCATCAGTTTTTGTTAAAATTGTTATTAAATACTAATGCAACTTTCAAAAAGACATAATCAGTATTAATAAATTCACAGCTTTACAAAATTTTAAATGTATCAAATGCCCGTTTGAATAAAGCATTTTGTATTTATGTCATCAAAACAAAAATATGAAATGCTACGATTCGACAAAAATAAGATAAAAATGTAGATGTTACAAGCTCGGTGTGATTGAATCTGCCCATGGACATTACTGGAAAATGCAATTTATCGTCCACGTCCCCTAGTAACGGCTTAAGCAGAAATGATACACTTCTTTGCCATTCCACGAAAAGCGGCGTATGGTCTCCACTTAAAATAATGTGTTGGCCATAAACGAGAAAACAATGGACGGAACAAAAAAGGATGGAATTTGGAAACGGGGTCAGATGTTATGTCAGACCTGTATTAAGGACGTTTTGAATAACCAATTAACCTTTTCATGCCAATATCAAAAGACTAGTGTTTATCGAGGGTCAATCAACTTGTTCATGTCAATCTTTGTCAAAGCCATGTTTTTCTTTCTATAACATATGAGAAACTAGTTGGCATTTTATATTGCTCTCTGCTACATTGTAAGAATGAAACTGGAATCCTACATACAAACTTTTATGAGACCACGACTATGTTAACATATGCGGCTATATGTAATACGGTGTAGTTAAGGACAAAAGAATACCACTGTAAGGATCAACAAAACACAAGATGTGGTCAATGAAATTCCAATGACCTTATTTATTTTTAAACATTGTATCTATATACAACATACACAATATTCGGAATAATATAAATATTGCTAGCAAAAATTAATGACTACTACATCAAAAACTAAAAATACCATTACTAAAATCATATTAAGATGTGAAGGTTTCTTTAAGAAAATGTCCAATAGATGGAACTTACAAAGACTTATCTCACACCCATATATCCACCCGGAGAGGCAATGTAAATCAACGGCAAAGAGAATGAAATCAAAGGCGAGACACATGTTTCATCTCAAATTTTCATACATTTGCCGAAATGTATCCTAAAATTACTTTATTGTATGTTTTCAAATATGTTTTAAAGATATAAAGAAAGTTTTGAAATATCCATCAAACTTAGCAGTCCACGAATAATCTTTTTGAAAAGGTTAAAGTAATTCTGCAAGGTATATCTTTACATAATTCGTTCAATTTGATCGTGTCGTAGACGGATAAATCAAAAAGGGAAACATTTGAGGCAATAGAGTACGAAATATTTGGACACAAAATATTCTTATTGTCTGGAAAAAGCGTATTAAAATATGATGTATTCTCCCTTTTCTCGTAATGAACATACACTTATTTGTATAATATCTAGAAAAAAAGCCAATTTGTGGTTTATGGAACAATTTTAGATATATAAATGTAATATCGTCACAACCTTACATCTACTCAGCAAGAACATTGAACAGTCTTACTTTCTTTAATTGTGACGAAGTTTCAGACTTTTCATTATCATTTTATTTACAATAACTTATAGGATCTTATTCTTGATTATTAATCAATTTATAACAATCTTTTCTCTATTAACCTTTTAACATGTGAATCTCTACCCTTGACTTGTCCATTTTTCATTTCTGGAACAATTCATTATTTTGAAATTTCCATATAATGTTGGATGGTTTCGGCCAGAATGAAAGGTGGACAAGACCATTTAAGATGCTTAGATTGGTAAGGGTTATTTCCAAAGAAATGTTAATTTCGTGTGCAAACATTGATGTTTAAATTGTCAAGATTATCAGATGTAATTTGAGCGCAACAAGTTTCTGAAAAGATGTCATGGTTATTTTATATTCTTTTAGCAATATTTACGCTGTAATATTGTTTGAACATCTTCCAATCAACATAATTCAATATAACGGATAGCCTGCTCTAATATGTTACTACTATGTAGCCCAGTAAATGAGGTGTCAAAATATAATCAACATAACAATTATATTGGTAGACAAAAACCTATATTTCAATATTTTGTTAAAGTTCCAAAGACAAAAACGGCCTAAATTTATTGCCAAGACAATTAAAAAGAGCAGAACTGTATCAATTTAGTTACTAACGTCAATCGTCAGTCACTTTTATTCGCTATAATTCCCAAAATACACATAAAGAATGCAAACAGCGAGAATTCTATTCCCAAGACAACACAAAGATAATTTACTTCGTTTACGGGAACACGTTTTCCTATATGTACTTCTTTTGTTGTTTATTGATAATAAGAGACATAAAAGTAATTTGTTGAAGTTTCTTATTCATTTACGTACTAAAGTGCAATTCATATAACAAAGGCAACTCGTTACTATATAATCATTTCTGACATATTCCGTATAACTTGATAAATATCCTTGTTTAACCGATACTAAGAAAAGAAAACTTTTAAATAGCTCTTGCAGACTGGCGTTTATCACTTAAATTTCTGTTTAGAAGAACAAATATTTTATAACCAAAAAACGGTTTAATAATAAATAGAAACAGATTAAATTACTACCAGAAAAAATCAACTAAAATGTGTTTGCTTGTTGAATAGATATAGATTAATTAATGCATATTTATAATGTCATTATTAAAACTTCTTATTCTTGGTCTATTTCGAAATGACTTTTCTTATTCAATTATTCAATGAAAAACCAGAATGCTTGTGTGAAGACAAATAATTGTGCTTATTGATCTAGTTAGTATGTCCTGAAGAAAATATAATCTTTGTACTATAGATAAAAAGGCATGACTAAGTATAACAACATTTGTTACTCAACTTTATTTACATATTTTTGTATCATATGACTGTACAATAAAAACTTTCCATACAAGTGATTTAAGCAGACAACGTGTATATCATTTGTCCAATGTTAAGTTTTGATCTTGCCAACTATTGTTATCATGGGATGTTATCTTCTACATGATGTTGAAGATTACTCGAAGGAATT